>NC_090657.1:112824691-112868254 GCF_040937935.1 Hyperolius riggenbachi | reverse complement strand
CCCCAGGAAACAACTCCTCTGATTTTTAGTTCCTGGATGCGAGATCGTTCGCATCCAGGAATTTTTTACTGTGGCCATCTTGTGGCCAAATAGTAAACTGCACCCACATACATTTTTAATTAAAGAAAATTATTATTTTTCATGTAAAATAAACAGTTTCCCTCCCACACCAAAAATTAGGCCCGGTTCACATTAGCGTTCGCTATCCGGATTTTCCGGATCTGATCCGGACCGCATACTGTACAAACGGAACGTACGTTCCGCATAGCAATGTAAAGTCTATGCGGACGTTCACACACGTCCGTTCCGTACAGTACGGAGCCGGATCGGATCCGGACTCTTTTCCAACATGCGCTATTTTTTGGGTCCGGATCTCCAGCCCACGCACCCGGACCGGAGCCGGACCTGAGCCTGACAGCACCATCCGGATCACAGAAACCAATGGGGAACCGAAGGCACAGAACACACTGCCTACAAAAACCTGACGTTCTACCCAACTTCCTATGCGTATTCAAGCGGCCATTTCGGATGGGGACACATGGGCCAAGCATGGCTGGAGTGGAGCAGCAGTGACAGACGTGCTGGAGCTGTTTGGCAGAATGTCGGAGGTGGAGGTGAGGCCTACAGCGGAGGAACCTGATTCTACACATGCACCAGGTGCACCGTCTGCTGACCCCAACATTTTTTTTTTCAAATTTCGCTATTTTTTGCCCACGGATCCGGATGGCAGCCTGATGCATGCCTGATACAAACGGACCGGATCCGGATCGGAACCGTACGGTTCTGATCAGGATCAGGTCAGGATCCGGTCCGTTTATTCGCCAAAACGCAAGTGTGAACGGGGCCTTAGCATACATTTTTTATTAAAAAAAAAAAAAAAAAAAAAACAATAAAAAAAAAACAACAAAAAAACAACAACATAAATAGTTACCCAAGGGTCTGAACTTTTTAAATATGCAAGTCAAGAGAGTATGTTATTATATTATTTAAAATTATAAGCTTATAAATAGTGATGGACGCAAATTGAAAAAAATGCACCTTTATTTCTAAATGAAATATCGGCACCATAAATTGTGATCGGGACATCGTTTAAACGGTACAATAACCGGGACAGATGGGCAAATAAAATACATGAGTTTTAATTATGGTAGCGTATATTAATGTCAAACTATAATGGCCTAAAACTGAGAAAATGAATTTTCTTCATTTCTTTCTTAATCTTCCTGTTAAAATGGATTTAGAAAAAAATAAATCTTAGCAAAATGTACTACCCAAAGAAAGCCTAATTAGTGGCGGAAAAAACAAGATCTAGATCAATTCATTGTGATAAGTAGCAATAAAGTTATAGGCGAATGAATGGGATGTGAACGTTGCTCGGATGCATGAGATTTTCGGACTGCGGTGCTGAACCGGTTAAGCAATTAAAATCTGACAGAACCAACAGGTTTTGGACTAGTCCAGCTCCTTATGGGGAATTCTCAGGGTTTTCTTTGTTTTCAAGAGCATTTTCTGAATAGCAGTTAGCAAGTCTAACTGCAAAAAAGTAAGGCAAGGAACACACTAGGTGCAAATGTGCGCTTTTTATTGCACTTTTATGTGTGCTTTTAAGGATTCCACAGGCTACTGAAGTCAATAGCCTCGCTTGGGAAACACTCGTAGTGGCCATTCAGTCGCGTTTTTACAATTTACTTCGGGTTTTTAAATCTTACAGCTTTCCATTTTTTTCACTGCACAAAGCACACATTCGCAATTACAGTATACGCCGCAAACAAAACGCGGAATGATCGCCACAAAACGTTTGCAGAAAACATGAACACAAAAGGTGGAGACCTACGAATCGCAGGCGAAAAACTGCCCTGCAAATTGGGTTTCCCTTAGATACCAGCCAGCCTTCCTACTTGCTTGCACACTATTTGGGCAGTTAGACTTTGCAACTGCCGTTCTTTTCCTGAATTCCCCATGAGGAGATGGACTAGTCCAAAACCTGCTGGTTCTGTCTGATTTTTAACAACTTAATTTCCTAACTACAGTATATGCACGTCATTGCAAGTGGCTCCTGAAATCCATACAAACGTGAATATAAGTTACTTTGCTAGCATACATCTGGGCTCATTATCCCCACCCCCAACTACACTAAACAGGGATCCCTTCAAGAGATATTTTGCCCTTTCTAATGGTCAAAAACAGAAGTTGGAGGAGCACTCATCCATAGAAAGGAACTCTTGTGTGCCCAAGCCTTGGATTCCTGTATCCTCAGAATCCTCAGTAGTCAAATGTAGAAAGGAGGCTGGCACCACCAAGTAGAAAAGTAAAAAATTAGCTCTTTATTGATCAGTCATAAAATGACAGCATGGTCAAAAATAAGGCTTAGGCAGCGACAGCCCGCTGTTTCGAGCTGATATAGCTCTTTCTCAAGCCGAACAGCCCATAAAATGTTAACAACAATGACCACACCCTTATATACTGGTCTATACATCAATTAGCCAATCATTTCAAAATCAGAAACACCAATCAGAGTGCAAGGGCGTGTGGATGGACCTGATGGGGAACAGGCAGTGTGTGATGTCATCAGAACATACCTCCCAGTCAGCTGATCAAGGGCAGCCCATCACAGCATGGTAGAGAAAGCCTCCTATGTGAAAGCAGGATGTGCATTGTAAACAAAGATCACATGCACCAATAGGGACAGGCTCAAACAGCCCACCCTTCAAAATATATCATGGTATACGCGTGCAAACATCCGCATAGTACGCGTCCCATAGACGCGATAATAATGGGTACTAGCAGCCATAGCTCGCCAAACGCATTATCAAAAAAGGATGCGTACAAAAGAGACGCATAATGCGTAATAATGGACGCAAGGTAGCCGCATATCGCTACTAACGCAACAGATGCGTACAAACCGATGTAAAAACGCCCCCTAGCCGTATAACCATATGATGGATGCGTGCAAAAAGACGCTTAACGCGTCATGCTGGACACCGTAGTCACATACTGTTCGTACCATTGCCATATTAATGCGTAAAAACCGACGTAAAAATGCCTTCCGGGCGCATAAAAAAGGAAGCACGAAAAATGGCGGAACTAATATCAAGTCACACCTTATACTAATGCACAACACTATACACGTATAAGTCGCATAGCTAGAAGGAAACGTTCTCACCAGGCCACAATGTTCTTCCCTCCATCAGCTCGCAGGGACTAAAAAGAGAAAGAAAAAGAAAAAACACATCACTGCGAAATATCAAAGTGTTCAAAATGTTGGAATGCTCCCAATCAGTGTTCCACACCCCCTAGCACAGCATAATAGCTGCCTCTTGTCATAGTAAATATCCCACAACACTATTTACAGATTCAACAGGAAAATTTAGACACAAAAACTTAGATCGTATTCCCTATTAAGTCCTCCCTTTCCCATCACATGCAACTGTTTAATCCACCAAGCCTCTCTTTTGGCCAACTCATCCTGCCTACTTAATCTCCCTCGCCAATTGCTCGGAACACTGTCAATAACTTGAACTTCAAATTGGGACAAATTGTGTCTGGCTGAAACAAAATGGTTGGACACAGCCTGGGTCATATCCTTGCCACGTATGGCCGTCTTATGGCCAGACATTCTAACCTTCAAAGCATTGGTGGTCATACCCACGTATCCCAATCCACAGGGGCATTTAATTAAATACACTACATAACTAGAATCACAGGTATATCTGTGTCTAACCGTGAATCTTTCCCCTGTAGTGGGATGCGTGAAAGACCCACCCTCAGCTATATGGCTACAAAGATGGCAATTGAGGCACGGAAAGGTACCATGTCTATTTTGTATGACTTGTGTCCTCGGCTGGCAATGATGGAAAACCTGGTCTCTAACAGTAGGGGCCCTTCTGAAAGACATTAATGGGGGGTACCTAAATTCAGGTATCGTAGGGAACGCATCTTGTAACAGATGCCAATGATGTCGAATTGCCCGTCCAACCAGTTCGCTACACGTGTTGTATGTAGAGACAAATGGCATACGAAATTGCTTAAGATCGATGATTTTTGTGATTTCTTGGAATCAGGGTCCTATCAGGATAACCCCTGTCCAAAAACTTTTGTTTCAATATATTCTTCTGAGTTACTGCCTCAGCATCACAAGAGACTATTTTTTCAACACGTTTTAACTGGCCGGTTGGAATGGCATTTTTAATTGGGGGAGGGTGGAAACTTTGGTAGTGTAGCAATGAATTTCTATCGGTGGGTTTTACATACAAATCGGTAATTAATCTATCCTGTCTCCTAATAATACGTGTGTCGAGAAAAGTAGCCTCACAGTTGTCCGCATGTACAGTTAGTCTAATCGCTGGACAACAAGAATGTAGAGAGGCAACAAAGTCAATGAGGGTCGAATGTGGCCCCGCCCACAAACAAAAAATGTCGTCAATATATCTCCACCAGCACTTAGCGTGCCGGTGGAAAAGTGGGTGGGTGTATACAAAACTGTCTTCATACTGACCCATAAAAAGTCCCGCATAGGACGGGGCCACATTCGACCCCATCGCCGTGCCTCGTCGCTGAACATAAAAGGAATCCTGAAAAGAAAAATCATTACGTCTCAAGATAATATTCAACAATTTCACAATGAACTGTCTCTGAGGTTCGGACATATCTGCATATTGCATCAAGTACCATTCTACAGCCTACAGCAGATATGTCCGAACCTCAGAGACAGTTCATTGTGAAATTGTTGAATATTATCGAGACGTAATTATTTTTCTTTTCAGGATTCCTTTTATGTTCAGCGATGAGGCACGGCGATGGGGTCGAATGTGGCCCCGTCCTATGCGGGACTTTTTATGGGTCAGTATGAAGACAGTTTTGTATACACCCACCCACTTTTCCACCGGCACGCTAAGTGCTGGTGGAGATATATTGACGACATTTTTTGTTTGTGGGCGGGGCCACATTCGACCCTCATTGACTTTGTTGCCTCTCTACATTCTTGTTGTTCAGCGATTAGACTAACTGTACATGCGGACAACTGTGAGGCTACTTTTCTCGACACACGTATTATTAGGAGACAGGATAGATTAATTACCGATTTGTATGTAAAACCCACCAATAGAAATTCATTGCTACACTACCAAAGTTTCCACCCTCCCCCAATTAAAAATGCCATTCCAACCGGCCAGTTAAAACGTGTTGAAAAAATAGTCTCTTGTGATGCTGAGGCAGTAACTCAGAAGAATATATTGAAACAAAAGTTTTTGGACAGGGGTTATCCTGATAGGACCCTGATTCCAAGAAATCACAAAAATCATCGTGATCTTAAGCAATTTCGTATGCCATTTGTCTCTACATACAACACGTGTAGCGAACTGGTTGGACGGCAATTCGACATCATTGGCATCTGTTACAAGATGCGTTCCCTACGATACCTGAATTTAGGTACCCCCCATTAATGTCTTTCAGAAGGGCCCCTACTGTTAGAGACAAGGTTTTCCATCATTGCCAGCCGAGGACACAAGTCATACAAAATAGACATGGTACCTTTCCGTGCCTCAATTGCCATCTTTGTAGCCATATAGCTGAGGGTGGGTCTTTCACGCATCCCACTACAGGGGAAAGATTCACGGTTAGACACAGATATACCTGTGATTCTAGTTATGTAGTGTATTTAATTAAATGCCCCTGTGGATTGGGATACGTGGGTATGACCACCAATGCTTTGAAGGTTAGAATGTCTGGCCATAAGACGGCCATACGTGGCAAGGATATGACCCAGGCTGTGTCCAACCATTTTGTTTCAGTCAGACACAATTTGTCCCAATTTGAAGTTCAAGTTATTGACAGTGTTCCGAGCAATTGGCGAGGGAGATTAAGTAGGCAGGATGAGTTGGCCAAAAGAGAGGCTTGGTGGATTAAAACAGTTGCATGTGATGGGAAAGGGAGGACTTAATAGGGAATACGATCTAAGTTTTTGTGTCTAAATTTTCCTGTTGAATCTGTAAATAGTGTTGTGGGATATTTACTATGACAAGAGGCAGCTATTATGCTGTGCTAGGGGGTGTGGAACACTGATTGGGAGCATTCCAACATTTTGAACACTTTGATATTTCGCAGTGATGTGTTTTTTCTTTTTCTTTCTCTTTTTAGTCCCTGCGAGCTGATGGAGGGAAGAACATTGTGGCCTGGTGAGAACGTTTCCTTCTAGCTATGCGACTTATACGTGTATAGTGTTGTGCATTAGTATAAGGTGTGACTTGATATTAGTTCCGCCATTTTTCGTGCTTCCTTTTTTATGCGCCCAGAAGGCATTTTTGCGTCGGTTTTTACGCATTAATATGGCAATGGTACGAACAGTATGTGACTATGGTGTCCAGCATGACGCGTTAAGCGTCTTTTTGCACGCATCCATCATATGGTTATACGGCTAGGGGGTGTTTTTACATCGGTTTGTACGCATCTGTTGCGTTAGTAGCGATATGCGGCTACCTTGCGTCCATTATTACGCATTATGCGTCTCTTTTGTACGCATCCTTTTTTGATAAAGCGTTTGGATGGCGAGCTATGGCGGCTAGTACGCATTATTATCGCGTCTATGGGACGCGTACTATGCGGACGTTTGCACGCGTATACCATGATATATTTTGAAGGGTGGGCTGTTTGAGCCTGTCCCTATTGGTGCATGTGATCTTTGTTTACAATGCACATCCTGCTTTCACATAGGAGGCTTTCTCTACCATGCTGTGATGGGCTGCCCTTGATCAGCTGACTGGGAGGTATGTTCTGATGACATCACACACTGCCTGTTCCCCATCAGGTCCACCCACACGCCCTTGCACTCTGATTGGTGTTTCTGATTTTGAAATGATTGTCTGATGTATAGACCAGTATATAAGGGTGTGGTCATTGTTGTTAACATTTTATGGGCTGTTCGGCTTGAGAAAGCTATATCAGCTCGAAACAGCGGGCTGTCGCCGCCTAAGCCTTATTTTTGACCATGCTGTCATTTTATGACTGATCAATAAAGAGCTAATTTTTTACTTTTCTACTTGGTGGTGCCAGCCTCCTTTCTACATTTGCCCTTTCTAATGGTTATTTGAATGCATTTATTAATCTATCTAAGATAAAGAATCAAAAAAAAAAAATTGTTATAGACAAGATCTTAAAATCTCAGCTATACCCTATGCCAGGGCTGCCCAATAGGTCGATCGCGATCTACCGGTAGATCGCGACCGCCTGATTGGTACATCGCGGTCTCCTGGCCACATCCCATTGACTTTTGTGGCCAGCAGCTGTAGAACGCGACCACTTGGCCGAGTCCTATCAGATTCTGCTGCTGGCCGCTGATGTGTCCAATCAGGAGAGGAGAGAGGCGCGGCTGAGAGGTTAAGGGCGGCAGTGTCATGGCTGGGGGCGGCGCTGGAGGCAACACTTCCGCCTCCTCTCACGCTGCCCGCCGGAGCGCTCCCTCAGCCGCCTGGTGATGTGATCTCCGCCGTGAAGTTGGCTGCGCGCACGAGGTGTCATGGCTGCGCGCACGAGGTGTCATGGCTGCCCGCATCGCTGCTGCACATGGCCTGTATGGGGAGATGACAAGCCCGCAGACTCCACAGTTGAAGGGAGGTAAGTGTGCACGCCCTATACCTAGCTAACCTGTACTGAGGGGACCTATGCCTAGCTAACCTGTACTGAGGGGACCTATGCCTAGCTAATCTGTACTGAGGGGACCTATGCCTAGCTAACCTGTACTGAGGGGACCTATGCCTAGCTAACCTGTACTGAGGGGACCTATACCTAGCTAACATGTACTGATGAGACCTATACCTAGCTAACATGTACTGATGAGACCTATACCTAGCTAACCTGTACTTAGGGGACCTATGCCTAGCTAACCTGCACTGAGGGGACCTATGCCTAGCTAACCTGCACTGAGGGGACCTATGCCTAGCTAACCTGTACTGAGGGGACCTATGCCTAGCTAACCTGTACTGAGGGGACCTATGCCTAGCTAACCTGTACTGAGGGGACCTATGCCTAGCTAACCTGTACTGAGGGGACCTATGCCTAGCTAAACTGTACTGAGGGGACCTATGCCTAGCTAACCTGTACTGAGGGGACCTATGCCTAACTACCTTTCGGGGGGGGGGGGGTGCATTTAAAACGTTGGTAGATCTCCTGGCCTCGGCGAATTTTAAAGTAGCTCGCGAGCCGAAAAAGTGTGGGCACCCCTGCCCTATGCCCTTTTTCCTGGCGCCCTTATTTGACGTTTGCATTTGAAACTTTTTTTTTTTCCTTTTATTTGCTTCAAAAGCCATTACAGTGTTAAGTTTGTGCTTATTTATCCCTTTTTGTACATGCCTGCATATACTGGGATTCCTATAGTTGGCTATTAATATGGATACATGCTATTGTGCTGACTAGGACGTGATGAGTGTCCCTTGCTTGTTACACCGTATTTAAAACAAAAAAATATATATTGTTATAAAAAAAAAAACAGTAATCTTTAAGTCTGACCACAGATTCTCTATTGAATTGTAGTCTGGAATTCGCAAAACGTGTTAAAGAGAACCCGAGGTGTGTTTAAAGAATGTTATCTGCATACAGAGGCTGGATCTGCCTATACAGCCCAGCCTCTGTTGCTATCCCAAACTCCACTAAGGTCCCCCTGCACTCTGCAATCCCTCATAAATCACAGCCGTGCTGTGAGGATCGGTTTACATCTGTAGTGTCAGTCTCAGCTGCTCCCCCGCCTCCTGCATAGCTCCGGTCCCTGCCCCCGTCCCTTCCCTCCAATCAGCAGGGAGGAAAGGGAGGCAGGCGGGGACTGGAGTTCTGCAGAAGGCGGGGAGAGCAGCAGACTGACACTGTAGAGATAAACTCAGCCAGCTCTGACAAGCTGTTTGTCAGCAGCATGGCTGTGATTTATGAGGGATTTCAGAGTGCAGGGGGACCTTAGGGGGGTTTGGGATAGCAACAGAGGCTGGGCTGTATAGGCAGATCCAACCTCTGTATGCAGATAATATTCTTCAAACCCACCTCGGGTTCTCTTTAACTGCAGCAATTTGCCGCGATTCTCGAGCGATTGTGGTAGAGTGCTTAAACAAGCGCTGATGGCCGAGAATCAGAGGAGCGTACAGTGATTTTACTGCGCTAAAAAACCATCCGTGTAAAACTGTAGCGTTCATTTTGCAGAAAATTCAAGTGTGAACGGGCCCTTAGTCTATGTGCTGCCTCTGATTAATGCCCTCCTTGCCCAGTCTGAATTTTGGTGGTCGGCCCTCTCTTGGCAAGTTTGTTGAGGTATCATGGTTTGTTTTTTTTTCATATGAAAAAAAAAAATATATAGGATGGATTTGATTAATATCTGAGCCATATTCAAAAAAGACACAGACACAGACCAAACCTGACTTGCACTGCAACAACTTTATCCCTGACTTGTTCGGAGAGCTACTTAGTCTCCATGGTTCTCATGGTGTGATCCTCTTGCTTAGTAGTGTTAAAGACTCTGTGTCCTCAAAAATCACCTGTGAAGTAAAAAACATTAGAAATACTTACCTACTTAGGATCTCTCGCTGTTATATCTGGCACTCCAGGTCTCTCATTCCGCCATAATTATATTTAGTAATTTCTTCATGTACACAATAATGGGGCTGATGTCCTAAGTATTTCCACGTCAGTGCCAACTCCTGTATCACTTTGCGCTTCTCTGGCTGCGGCAGACTTCACAAGCTCACAGCTCTCAGGACAAGCAAGCGGAGGGAAAAAAAAAATCATAGAGGCGGCGCTGGGGATAAACTGCCGCTTCCTCTCTACAGCATCGACGTTCCGTGACAGTTATTTGGGTTGAAAAAAAGACTTACGTCCATTGAGTTCAACCAGAGTACAAAGTACAACACCGGCCTGCTCCCTCACATATCCCTGTTGATCCAGAGGAAGGCGGAAAACCCGTACAAGGCATGGTCCAATTCGACCCAAAAGGGAAAATAAATCCTTCCTGGCTCCAGATGGCAATCAAATAAAATCCCTGGATCAACATAGCTGGGCATTACCTAGTAACTGTAGCCATGGATGTCTCAATGCAATGAAAGCATCTAAGCCCCCTTTAAATGCAGGTATTTGCCATAACTACTTTCTGTGGCAATGCATTCCACATCTTAATCACTCTTACAGCAAATAACTTTTTCCTAAAAAAATAGCTAAAACATCCCTCGTATCAATTTTGTAGCCAGGTACAGCGCCTCAGAGGCGCTGTACCTGGCTACACCACTTTTGAGTTACTCCTATCTGTATTATTGCCTGAGGAAGCGGGCTAGAGACCCGCGAAACGTGTTGCATTTGTTTTGGAGTACAAATTAAATCGTCTTTAAACCATATATAGTGTAACCTGGCAAAGAACCCTACCGCACAATCTAATATTCCTGAAATCCGTCTCCCGTCAGGTGAAATCTCTGCATGCCCCCCTCAAATCATGCAAACCTTCTATACATATTATGAAACTCACATCTATTACATAATTTACATATGCCATCCCTATCTGAAGAAATTTCAGCTGAATTAGAAGCTGAAATCACAGAGCTTATAGATGCCATTTCATCCTTTCCACCACAGAAGTCACTAGGCCCAGACGGAAAACCAATTGAGTTTTACAAAAGGTATTCGAGGATACTAGCTCCGTACCTTAAAAACATACTAAATAATTGCCTGGGTAGTGGAGAGCTCCCTCCCTCCTTTTATCAAGCTCATGTTATATTAATATTAAAACCAGATAAAAATCTGTTAGACTGCCAGTCATACAGGCCAATTTCCCTTTTAAACAATAATCTTAAAATCCTTACTAAAATAATAACTAGAATGAATAAATACATCACAGAAATTATTAACCCAGACCAAACTGGCTTTATGCCGCATAAAACAACAGACAAACTTTAGAAGGAGTTTTACACATATCCAATAATCAGGAAATATAAATATACCAAGAGCACTAGCTTTTATGGACATACAGCGAGCTTTTGATTTGGTTGAATGGCCATACTTATGGACCACTCTTAAAAAGTTAGGGTTTGGCAAGAAACTTATATATTGGATACAAGCTATATATAAAGCCCCTACTTCACAAATCAAAATTGGTACGCAGCTTTCGGTGCAATTCCGGCTGCTCAGGGGAACTAGGCAGGGGTGCCCTCTCTCGCCAGCCCTTTTCGCCATTGCAATGGAACCAATAGCAACTGCCTTGAGGCAATGCAAAGACATACAAGGATTGAATGTGGGCGGGCTGGAGGAGAGGGTATCCCTGTATGCGGATGACTTAGTCATATACCTTGTAAATCCAATAACATCCCTTCCAGGAGCTATGGAGTTATTCAAAACATTTGCCCCATATACTGGCCTTGTGGTGAATCAAGCCAAATCTAAGGTTCTTCCTCTAAACTCTACCCACTTACCCCCCTTCCCAATGGAAACAGGCTCTAAAACTAAATACTTAGGGGTTTGGATCTCTAACAATACTAATGAGTTTCACAGCGATAATATAATACCTCTGCTGCAGTACACAAAAAAAAAAAAAAAAAAAAAAAAAAAAAAAAAAAAAAAAACTTGCAAGCTGGCAATGTCTCCCCCTGTCACTTATAGGCAGAATACAATTAAAATGAAATTGCTACCAAAGTAATTATACACGTTTCGAAACTGTGCAGTATGGATTCCCTGTGGGTTCTACTTTCAACTTACATCTATCCTAACAAACTTTATTTAGCATAACAAAAACCCCAAAATGAGTCTTAAAAAACTCCAACGCCCTTGGACAGAGGGAGGACTAGCTTTCCCGGATTTCTTTAAATATTATTTAGCCACCCAGCTGGTAACTGCCAATTGGTGGCTAACACAAGACTCGACGAATGCTGTGATAGTATTAGATGCTGCACTCCTCGGATCCTTTGAGGCTCTCAAACAAATACTATATAGAGGGGTCACTGCACTCTATCCTTTAACTAATAACATGAGAACAGTCATTAAAGCTTGGGATCTTGTACATAAGTGGAGTCGCCCCCCAGACAATTTAACTGTCCCCCCCCATACTCATTTGGAATAATCCAAAATTGGCGCACTTTTACACTATACCCGATCCTATATTCTGGATTTCTAAAGGGGTGTCACACCTACAACACATTGCGCAGTCAGGTAATGAAAAAGTTTCATTCAAGGAATCGAACTAAGCTCGGTTCCCAAACATTTTTTTTCGCTTTCTACAATTAAGGCATGCATATGGAGCAGTTTGGTACTGCTACGGTAAGATTAACCACTTAACGACCGCCCACTGCACATGGGCGGCCGGAAAGTGGATCCCGCAAGGACCGCCGCATGTACGAGAGGCGGCGCTCCTTGTAGAGGCATGGGCGGAGCGATCGCGTCATCCGTGACACAATCCTCCGCCGGGGATCGATAGCCGGCAATTTAGCCTCCAGCTCGCCGGCCAATTAGCAGCGCCGGCGAGCGGAGGTATATAGATTTCCACCAATAAATACGTATAAGGCACTTTGTTAGGTAAACAAAGTGCCTTATACATGCCTCCTCCTAGCCTTGTGGTCTCATTGTTCCAGAGACCACCAGCGAGGAGGAAGCTATTGTAAGTCTACATCACACATCGCCTTTTTTTGCCCACAGCCACCCGATCGCCCACCCCAGCCTTCAGACCCCCCCCCTGATCACCCCAGCAGACACCTGCCAGCACCCTTGCACCCCTCTAAAACCCCCACCTGCCACTATCCCCTAGTTTAGGTCCCTAACTGCCTCCTAATCACCCCGGATCCCCCACCCCTACCTTTAGATCACCCCCAGACCCCATCCCAGACTACCCCCCTGTATACATCTGTATACAGCTACCTTACCCCCTGATCCCCCCCTGATCACCTGTCCATCACCCCTCAGCACCCCCACCCATCAGAGCAGACCCTAACTGCCCCGCGGGGGCAACCGATCTCCTGCCCAGACCCTCGATTGCCCTCAGACCCCCCTCCTGATTACATCCCCTGCGCATTGTTTA
Organism: Hyperolius riggenbachi; assembly: GCF_040937935.1. NCBI lineage: Eukaryota > Metazoa > Chordata > Amphibia > Anura > Hyperoliidae > Hyperolius > Hyperolius riggenbachi. The sequence goes on along the minus strand of NC_090657.1, from coordinate 112,855,233 downwards.
CATCTGTCCTCCCCAGCAATCACTAACTGATCTTCGATCAGTAACCCCGTGTCTGCCTCTCATCAGATCAGGACTCAGTCTGCCCCGTGCGGGCTCCTGATCAACCCCCCACCCCCTCAAATCGCCCTCAGAACCCCCCTAATCACCGCCCGAGTGCATTGTATTTGACTGTGCTGTGATTGTATTCAATTGTGCTGCGATTGTATTCGATTGTGCTGCAATTGTATTTGATTGTCCCGTGATCTGCTTTGATTGTCCCGTGATTGTTTGATTGCCTCTGAGACCCCATTTCCCGCCACCCCCAACCCCACCCTCCCCCCCACCACCTCCAACCACCACCTTCCAAGTGCATCAGATTTGCTTGTGCTGTGATTGGATTAGATTGTGCTGTAATTGTATTTGATTGTCCCGGGATCGGCTTTGATTTCCCGTGATTGTTTGATTGCCTCTGAGACCCCACTCGCCACCACCCCCAATACCTCTCAAATACTCCCTTTTTCTAGGTAGGTGCTCTTTATTTCTGGGTAGTCTCGGAGGAAAACCCCATACGTTTAACAGTCCACAATGGCAAGAAGGGGGATTTCCGATGAGGAGGTATACAGGTACATGGACAAGTCGGATGAGAGCGTTTGGGAAGACTCAGCAGACGAATCATCCGGGTCCGAATTTGAACCTGTGGAAAGCAGTGGTTCTCTGACCGAAAGTGATGACGAGGTTATGGTCCCGGCTAGAGCCAGGCGTACCAGACCCCATGTCGTTAGACCGCAGGTGGCGCAGGATCCGCCTCAAGGGCAGCAGGGTGGTGCTAGCGCTGATGAGAGTTTTCTTGGTGAGGCAGGCACCAGCAGCGCAGCATCTCCTGGACTTAGTACCAGTACTTCCGTAAACCCTGGTGACGTGGCGCCAGCATAGAAGTTGAAACTGGTACGGTGGTACGTGCAGTAGTACCCCCGTCGCAGCCACCAAGAAGAAGACGGGCCTGTAGTACCCATAGACTCCCAGAGGTGCTGGCACATCCAGATTGGCAATCCCCTGATTCCGCCGCACCCGTAGTGCCCCCTTTCACCGCCCAGTCTGGAGTCCAGGTGGCGACAGCTCATCTAGGAACGGCCCTAGACTTTTTGCAGCTGTTCATCACCCAGGTTCTCTTGGACTTAATTGTGGTTGAGACCAACCGTAAAGCAACACAATTCATCACCGAACACCTGGAGAGTAGCTATGCCCAGCCTTTCCGGTGGAAAACAGTCCAAGTTTCCGACATTAAAATCTTTTTGGCCCTTATCCTTCACTTGGGACTAATGAAACAGAATGTATTGCGGTCGTATTGGTCTACGAACCAAGGAAATCATGTTCCCTTGTACCCTGCTGCCATGTCCAGGACACGATTTGAGTCCATCCTGTGCTTCCTGCACGTCAACGACGACAAAACCTGTCATGAAAAGGGCCACCCTGCTTATGACCGGCTCCACAATATTCGGCCCCTCATAGACCACCTGTCATCAACATTTGCAGATGCTTATACCCCTGAACAGAACATCTGCGTAGACGAGTCCCTCTTACGCTTTACCGGGCGCCTTGGCATCAAACAGTACATCCCAAGCAAGTGCGCCCGGTATGGGGTGAAACTGTATAAGCTCTGAGAAAGGGCCACAGGCTATACATGTCGTTTTAGGGTCTATGAGGGAAAAGACTCAAAATTGGAGCCGGTCGGAAGCCCTGACTACCTGGGGAGCAGTGGAAAGGTTGTGTGGGACTTGGTGTCACCCTTGTTCCAGAAGGGGTACCATCTTTATGTGGACAACTATTACACAAGTGTGGCCCTCTATCAGCACTTAAAAGTTAGAAGGAATCCGATGCTGTGGCACTGCGCGGCCTAGTCGCCAGGGCTTCCCCTAACGACTCGTTACCACCAGACCTGAACGGGGCAGAGGGCCGCCTTGCGTACTGAAGACCTGCTTGCGGTGAAATGGAGGGACAAGAGGGACGTTTACTTTCTGTCCACCATTCACACAGACACGACAGTCCAAATTCAACGGGCAACTGAGGTCATTGAAAAGCCCCTTGTCGTCCACGAATATAATGTCAACATGGGAGGGGTGGACTTCAATGACCAGAGGTTAGCTCCCTATTTAATTTCCAGGAAAACAAGACGCTGGTATAAGAAAGTGTCTTTATCTGATTCAATTGGCAGTTTTTTGAGAACAGCTTTGTTCTCTACAGTAAGGCTGTGAAAACTGGATCTTTCCTTCAATTTCAGGAACAGATCATTCTGGACCTCCTGTATCCAGGAGGTGCCAGCCCCCCCCCCCCCCCCAGATGCAACTAGCCGACTGCATGGAAGGCATTACGCCTATCAGCTTCCGAGTACCCCAGGTCAACGCATCCGAAGAAAATGTCATGTCTGCAGCAGTGCTGGAAGGAGGACTGACACCATTTTTTATTGTCCCAAATGTCCTGACCAGCCTGGCCTATGGCTAGGGGCGTGCTTTGAGAGGTACCACGAGCAGGTACACTATTAGAACCTAGGGAACTCCAGACACAGGAGTAGGCACACACTCAGTGGTCTTTCGCACATTGTCCCAGGGGGAGGAGAGGAAAGCTTGAAAACCAAACAGGTAAGCATAGAAGTCGGAAGAAGGATCGGTTTCCATGCTTGATATTGCTGATCTGTACTGGGTTGGCGATATAAGACGGCATGTTTGAATTTCCCTTGAGTGTGGACACCCCCGGTTTATATGTGATTTACTTTGGGCCTATGATGATGCTTTAATGTCACACAGAGTCATCTCTATTGGCAGGCATATTGCTGTATACTACAGGCATAATGCTGTATACTAAAGTTCTGAGGCCCAGTCACATAAGTTGGTGGCTCACCCTGAGTGCAGGGTGGCACGGGGTGTCTCTCTCCTGAGGTTATCACTGCCATTGATGTGGAGGAAGATCTGCCATTGATGTGGAGCAAGGTATGTTTGCCGTTCATTTTTCCTTTCAGCCCAGAGTGCATTACCTGTATACCCAATATAAGGAGTATAGCAGAAACTCCTAATACTGGCCCTACATGTAATGATTGCAGAGACCCTAAAATGCCAGGACAGACTCCACAAATTACCCCATTTTGGAAAGAGGACACCCTAAAGTATTATGTGAGGTGCATGGTGAGTTCATAGGAGATTTTAGTTTTTGTCACAAGTTAGCAGAACTTTTTTTTTTTTTTTTTACAAAAGTGTCATTTTCCGTTAACTTGTGACAAAAAAATAAAATTTTCAATGACCCCACCATTCCCCTCATGGAATACCTTGTTGTGTATTCTTTCCAAAATGCGGTCATTTGTGGGGTTTGTTAACTGTCCTGGCAAGTGGGCGGGGTGCTAAATTTTGAGCACCCCTGTAAAGCCTAAAAGGTACTCATTGGACTTTGGACCCCTTAGCGCAGTTAGGGTGCAAAAAAGTGCCACACATGTGGTATCGCCGTACTCAGGAGAAGTAGTAAAATATGTTTTGGGGTGTATTTTTAAACATACCCATGCTGGGTGGGAGAAATATCTCTGTAAATGGACAATTGTGTGTAAAAAAAAATCAAAATATTGTCATTTACAGAGGTATTTCTCCCACCCAGAAAGAAGACACCCCAAGGTATTCTGTTATAACTATGGTGAGTTCATAGAAGATTTTATTTTTTGTCACAAGTTAGCGGAAAGTGACACTTTGTGAAAAAAAAATGTGGACAATTGTGTGTAAAAAAATCAAAATTGTCATTTACAGAGGTATTTCTCCCACCCAGCATGGGTATGTGTAAAAATACACCCCAAAACACATTATACATCTTCTCCCGAGTATGGCGATACCACGTGTGGCACTTTTTTGCACCCTAACTGCGCTAAGGGGTCCAAAGTCCAATGAGCACCTTTAGGCTTTACAGGGGTGCTTACAATTTAGCACCCCCAAAATGCCAGGACAGTAAACAGCCCACAAATGACCCCATTTTGGAAAGTAGACACTTCAAGGTATTCAGAGAGGGGCATGGTGAGTCCGTGGCAGATTTCATTTTTTTTTTGTCGCAAGTTAGAAGAAATGGAAACTTTTTTTTTTGTCACAAAGTGTCATTTTCCGCTAACTTGTGACAAAAAATAATCTCTTCTATGAACTCACTATGCCTCTCAGTGAATACTTTGGGATGTCTTCTTTCCAAAATGGGGTCATTTGGGGGGTATTTATACTATCCTGGAATTTTAGCACCTCATGAAACATGACAGGGGGTCAGAAAAGTCAGAGATGCTTTAAATTGGGAAAATTCACTTTTTGCACCATAGTTTGTAAACGCTATAACTTTTACCCAAACCAATAAATATAGGCTGAATGGGGTTTTTTTTTTTATCAAAAACATGTTTGTCCACATTTTTCGTGCTGCATGTATACAGAGATTTTACTTTATTTGAAAAATGTCAGCACAGAAAGTTAAAAAAATAATTTTTTTGACAAAATTCATGTCTTCTTTGATGAATATAATAAAAAGTAAAAATCGCAGCAGCAATCAAATAGCACCAAAAGAAAGCTTTATTAGTGACAAGAAAAGGAGCCAAAATTCATTTAGGTGGTAGGTTGTATGACCGTGCAATAAACCGTGAAAGCTGCAGTGGTCTGAATGGAAAAAAAGGGTCTGGTCCTTAAAGGGAACCTAAACTGAAAAGGATATGGATTTTTCCTTTTAACATAATACCAGTTGCCTGACTCTCCTGCTGATCCGGTGTTGCCAATACTTTCAGCCACAGCCCCTCAACAAGCATGCAGATAAGGTGCTCTGACTGAAGTCAGACTGGATTAGCTGCATGCTTGTTTCAGGTGTGTGATTCAGCCCTACTTCAGCCAAAGGGATCAGGACTGCCAGGCAACTGGTATTGATTAAAAGGAAACATCCATATCCCTCTCAGTTTAGGTCCCCTTTAAGGGGGGGGGTAAAGCCCACGGTCCTCAAGTGGTTAAGCACCTCAGAAATAGTAAGGTTTTCATTTAGTAAAATATCTTCTATGATCCTGTCTAAAATCTATCAGCATTCTTATAACAGAGCCACATATTACCATCTACAAACAATCTTGGCTTACTCAGATTGCGAGTCTTGATGAAGAATGGGAGGATGTGTGGATCAAGCCCTTCTCATATCTGATAGCCACTAAAGATAGATTGATCCAAATTAAAATCCTTCACAGAGCTTATCTGACCCCCTCAAAACTATCTAAATTCGATCCATCTTATCCAGTGTTATGCTGGAGATGTGCTGCCAACAATGCGGATCTAGACCATGTGCTGTGGCTCTGCCCTAACATATCGTCTAAATGGAAAGACATCTGTGAGTAGATTACTACGATTACAAAAATGTATACGCCATGTGAACCAGCCTACTGCATTCTAGGGGACACTACTAAACTTGCACCTACAAGAGCATAAAGAATGCTTATTGGTATCCTACTGTATTACTACCGGATAGCTATCATTAAATTGGAAGAAGGCTGAACCACCTTCGCTTCAATATTGGAATTAATAAACAAGTCAGTACACTTATATAAGGCTGCATATATCGAGGGGGTGCCCTCAAAAGTTTGATAAAATATGGAAGCCCTGGACTAGTAATAGAGATACTTCTTAGATGCAGGAGGTTAATTAAGCATAACTGTATGTAATGTGTATAATGAGATACTACATGTCTATTATAACCCTGACCAATATTGTAATTAGCAACATAGCACAATGTTTGTATTTGGCTGAGGGGGGGAGGGGATGGATGGGGTGGTCATCGGGTGGTGGAATGCTTCGGGTCGGTACCATGTGTTTGTTGTATTATGGTCTTTGTTGCAGACTCACCTGCGAGTGAGTCAACCTTTGGTTAAGTTCTTTATTATCTTAAAATTCAATAAAAATTAAAAAAAAAAAAAAAAACATATAGGTTTGGTTTTGGTTTTGGGTAGGAAAGTCCACCCTTGCCCCCCAACTTTTATCTGTTTTTACATATGATCAATTTTTACTCTGCTGGCGCCTCTGTTTCCATTGCAATGGTTATCCACCTGGTGGATGGGTGAACACCCCTTCTTTCCTTCTGCATAGAGCGACTTTTTAGCCTGAGTGGGGACAGACCTAATATCCCCATAAGTGCTGTAAGTGGTTGCCTGAACCCAGCAATCTATACTTGTGAGTATATGTCTATTTGCTGCTACCTTGGCATTCCTTTATCATCAACAATACACTATTGGGGGCTTGACTAACATGTAAAAGAAAGGAAAAAACACAAACAGGACCTGTCTTCAGTAAACCCATGCCGATGCTGAGAAATAAGATTTTCTACTATGAAGTCATGTATCCCTTAGTAACCCCTCAAATAGTTTGCATACAACTGATGTTAAGCTTACTGGTCTATAATTTCCTGGATCTGATTTTTTTGCCCTTCTTAACTAGGAAAATGTGGGCTATACACCAATCCACTGGGACTCTGCCAGTTGAAAGAGAGTTACAAAAAAAGATAAGCTAAAGGGGTGTATCTGACTGAACTTCATTCCCTTAGGACCCGAGGATGCATGCCATCCGGGCCAGGTGCCTTGTCTATTTTTTTTAATTTAGTCTTGCCTTCACTTTTTTCTGAGTTAAGTATTTAATATTACAGTTGGAAAATTGCTTCTGTCTTCACAAGGGAAACATCACTGTAGCAAATTACAGATGCAGAAGAGTCTCAAAGAAAGCATTTAATAACTCTGCCTTACCTTGATCAACCATTGCGTTCCCACCCTCATCCTTAACTCCTCATCTACACGCGTAGATGAGGCTCCGATCCGGCGGTTCAATTACGGATCACCTCTTCCACGTCCCTGCTCGCGTGCGCCGGATTCGATACCCGCTCGTCCCCGCGCCGCTTATCTTCCGCTCGATTCCCTGTCATTGTCCCCTTGCGGGGAACGAGCAGGTAATCGCCGGTAGCAAGATCCGACCTGTCTCTTATCGAGCCGCATTAGATAACACACATCGGAGCCCCATCTACGCGTGTAGATGAGTCTTCAGGAGTCCAATACAGTCAACCTTGATGTACTTGTAAAACTTCTTAGGGTTAGATTTGATATCCCTAGCGATTTGAGTTTCAGCTTCAATCTTTACCAGCCTAATTTCTTTTTTACAACTTTTATTGCACTCCTTATTTCTTGAAGGGACTCCGAGCTCATAAAAAAAATGAAAGTTGTACTCACTTGGGGCTTTCTCCAGCCCAGTGCTGGTCGGGAGGTCCCACGACGGCGTCCTGGCTCTTCTCCTTCTCCCCGCTCCGGAATGGCTGACAGGCCGCAGCCCGGGCGACACTCCCCCGAGTGTCGGGCTGCTCCTTCCGCTTTAATCGCGCATGCGCAGTACTTTCACGCCGGCCGCCGTGATGACGCGAGGCGGCCAGCGTGTGACGTAATCCGCGTCATACGCTGAAGGAGCAGCCCGACACTCGGGCGAGTGTCGCCCGTGCTGCGGCCTGTCAGCCATTCCGGAGCGGGGAGAAGGAGAAGAGCCAGGACGCCGTCGTGGGACCTCCCGACCAGCACTGGGCTGGAGAAAGCCCCAGGTGAGTACAACTTACATTTTTTTTATGAGATCGGAGTCACTTTAATGCAGCCTAGGTCCCCTCCTGTTTTAGGACCTTATAGGCATTCTTTTTCAACTTCATTTTTTTCAACTTCATGGGCCTCTTGACTGCATTTCTGATCAGCGCTCTCCTTGTTCGGCATGTGAGTTTAGATGGACGGCCTTGTCTTGGTAGGTTTACAGTTGTGCCATACTCCTTCCATTTCTGAATGATCACTTGAACAGTACTCCGTGGGATGTTCAAGGCTTTGGAAATCTTTTTGTAGCCTAAGCCTGCTTTACATTTCTCAATAACTTTATCCCTGACCTGTCTGGTGTGTTCTTTGGACTTCATGGTGTTGTTGCTCCCAATATTCTCTTAGACAACCTCTGAGGCCGTCACAGAGCAGCTGTATTTGTACTGACATTAGATTACACAGGTGCACTCTATTTAGTCATTAGCACTCATCAGGCAATGTCTATGGGCAACTGACTGCACTCAGACCAAAGGGGGCTGAATAATTACACACACCCCACTTTGCAGTTATTTGTAAAAAATGTTTGGAATCATGTATGATTTTCATTCTACTTCTCACATGTACACCCCTTTGTATTGGTCTTTCACGTGGAATTCCAAAAAAAATTGATTCGCGTTTGCGGCAGTAATATGACAAAATGTGGAAAACTTCAAGGGGGCTGAATACTTTTGCAAACCACTAAACGTAAAATACAACTAAAGGTGTACCTAGATAGAACTGTTATTTTATAAGGTCAGAAAGTTCAGTAAACCCATGTGCTTTAGTAGTTTTTCATATTGCTCCACACAGAAAGATGTATATTAGCTGATGGGTGGTGCACGATATGCTGTATGGGGCAGGAGTGTGTGCGCCATCTCTTGAAGTCACCGAGTGCCATCCAATTAGCACCATGGGACAGACAGTGCTTTGGCCAACCAAAGCAGGGCAGCAGGAGGCATGTGTGGGATGGAAGGACATACATACAGCGGACGGCTTGAAAATTATTATGGATACATTTAAAAGCCAAGGCAGATATGTAGTGTCTACACAGCATTCACATTTCAACTTATTCTCATACCTGTGACCCTAAGAAGTGCCGCACACTGTTCCCTGTTGAAGTATCCCACACCATCATAAGGCCGCGGCTGTAGCCAATCAAGATCTGAGCTTGGTTCCTGGGGTGCTCCTGTAAGGATTCCACGGATTCAAAAGGATGTCTACTAACATACTCGTTTGGAAGACTGTGACAAAAGAAGATTAAGAAATTAAAACTCAAACATCCAAACTTTGGAGAGAATTGGGATGGGTTAAAACACAACGGGTTGTTACAGGTCAGTCGTCTGTGGTGAGACTACCTATCCATGTGCTAAAGTTATTGACCAGGACAGAAAATGAGGGACAGTAAAAAAAAAAAATAAAAAAAATAAAAAAAAAAAAAATAACACTACAACAAAACATAACTGCTTGGTCTTACAAACTGTACTAAATACAAATTTGACTTCTTGAAATAGAAATATGAAATCTTCAATATGTGAGTAAAGCCACACGCCATACTATTTTTTACATTTCTTTTCAATTCAAGATTTACAAATAAAGTGTTTTTATTTATTGTATCGTTTAAAAAATGTGACCAATATACCACACACACCTGTGTTCAATTTTTCCCAAATTGTGAAAAAAAAAAAAAAAAAGATATAAAACGCTGAAAAAATTCCTTGTGTCCCTACATTACAAAATTGTCAATCTATCACACATACCATACAATCTTACAAAGAAATTGATCAGAAATCACGATCAAGATAAATAAAAAAAATTAAAAAATGGGAAATCCGATCAGACTTCAGACCCCATTCACACTAAGGCGATTAGCAGGTGATTCCCGCTAATCGCTGAAGCGCTAGAGCTTGTTTAAGTGCTAGCGCAATTATAACTATAGGTCAGTGACCTCACTGCCGTGATTGCCGCCGATCAGGGGTGTTTTGTGATTAACTGCAATCGCGAAACGTGTTGCCTGCAGCATTTTGCCGCGATGCTTGAGCGATCGCAGTACAGTGCTTAAAAAAGCGCTGATCACGATCATTGAGAATCGCAAGAGTGTCCAGTGATTATACCACACTAATTGCGGTAAACTCAACCACGCAAAACAGTTTTGCTACTTTAAAGTGGGAATGGGCCCTTACTTGAATGAAAAAAAAATGTTTTTTCCATACATAAAAAGGTCTATTGAATTGCTGTAAAATCTGATCATTTTATTGCATCGTGTGGGGCCTCCTTAAAAAGGTTACACCAACAATGCTTCGCTTCCAATCTATATCATTTTTTCCATCATTTACTTTCCTGTTTTTTTTCCCAAAACCCCAACCCTCTTCCTGCATGGACAGAAGTAAGGAACGTTCTCTTCAGTGGGCAAAGAGATCAGTAAAACTTGACAGATGCTCTAACCCGTCCCAAATCCATCAATGTAATTACTTTTGGGAGAATAATGAAACATAACCAAGATCAACAAGTACTTACCCTTGCAGTGCTGTATCATGTGCAACTGTCTTTTCTTCAAGTACTTGCAAAGATGGCAATGCAATTGTGAACACACTGCCACCCTCTGTACCCACAAACAGCCTCTCCCCAGAGGAGTGTGCTAGCAGCACCTTAATCTGTGTAACACTAGGTGGTGCACTGAGGAAACAAAACAAAAAAACAAATGTGAGGTTTGAACTTCACTGAACAGGTCTATAACATACATACATACATACATACATACATACATACATACGCATTACCTGCATAAAAAGGTTAAACACAAAATGCTTCAAAGATACAGGATAATACAACACCAATAACCTGGCACCAGGTAAGTCGAGGTTAGAAAATCAAAGCAACTGGCAAGTAATCAATTAAATGGCAGTGGAGTTCCTTTATCTGTTAAAGTGTACTAGAGACCAGTTAATGCAAAAGTTTAATATATACCTGGGGCTTCCTCCAGTGCCCTCCGCATCGATTGCACCCACAGTGTCTTCCTCCACCTTCTCGTTGTCCCGTTATCAGCCCTGTACGTTTGGCCAGTCGGGGAAGGTCTGTGCAGGCTCCCCCTCCACCCCAAACACACATGCACAGTGCGCCCCGACTGGCTAAAATTACGGAGCTTCTAGCAGGAGAAGGAGGCAACGATGGAAGATGGCGCGGTAGCGATCTGTGCGGAGGGGGCTGGGAGGGAGCCCCAGGTATGTAAATATAAAAAAAAACAAGAAACACACCTTTTACATTAGGTTTCCTTTAAAAGGACCCTAAACAGACGGATATGGATCTTGTGTCTCTAATACTTTGACACAGCTCCTCAACAAGCATGCAGATCAGGCGCTCTGACTAGCAACTGGTAAGGAAGCATCCATATCCCTTTCAGTTAAGGTTCCCTTTAAGTAATGCTACCACTATCAGGATAACCAAAATTTGCAAGTAAAAAAAACCTCCAGTTACTTTTCAGTTCCAAACTGATGTGATAACTAGCAGAATGGTTTCAACAGTTATAGGCAAAATGTTGGCAATTCAGCAATAATTGTAAAAACTCTAGTCACCAGTTGCTTTTAATCAAGCAGCAGTTTGACCTTACTGCCTTGCTTATCAGTAATAGGTGGATCAGCTGAGGTCCTGCTGAAGACAATATCATACACTGAGCTGTGTTATGCAACAACCTGCATTAAATGGGAATAAAACCCTGATTGGAGGACCCTGCAAAATTTACCATACAGTCATGGCCAACATGCATGAAGTGTACCCGGCCAAAGCTCGGGTACAAAATGAGGTACTTAGCTAAAGAGAGGGAAGCCTCAGGATCCTATTGATTTTTCCCTCGGTGCTCTGAGGTCCCGTCGCTGAGCAGGATGCATGCTACTGCGCATGCAGGCTTGCACGACTATTGCGTGTCCACGCTGCAGGAAAAGGAGCTGCATGGCCCAATGTGGAGGGCGGCCACGCTCAGTGATGGGGGACATTGGCCCACTGAGGGAAGCTTCAATTGGATCCTGAGGTTACTATCTTATTTTGAACCTGAGCTTCAACTTTGGATCGCTTTAATGTCTCGGTTATTCCTACAATGGCCTCAATTCACTAAGCAGTTTAGACTAGTCCACAGATGGTTTTTAGTTTACTGATGGTTTGGTGTAATGTTTTAGACCTGGGCTAACATTCAGTAATTGCACAGTTCACAAAGGCAAACAAAGAGCAACTACGCCCACTTTTTCTGACAGAAATTAGACCAGCTGATTTCTTGTAAGTAAAGTAATTCTGTGAGGTATTTTAGACACGAGGATGGAACCTTTTAAATTAATTATGCAGAGTTTATTTGTATGCAGAGGAGAGCTTATCAAAAGAGGTGGTCGACAGTCATAGCTACTTGTTTGTGAATTGCATCTTTTGATTATTTCCCCTGCTTTACCAACCTAATAACCAAATAGCTTAGACCAGGTCTAAAAACAGGTCTAACACATTTGGTAATAGTGAATTCCCCTTTGATGCAACTGACCAAACCATCAGTAGACTCAAAACCATCAGTAGACTAGTCTAAACTACTTAGTGAATGGAGGCCAATATAGACCTGCTATATAGTCTCTCTCACACCAATAACTAAAGATTTTCAAATATACTTACACTTGATTGAGCAGATGAAAGCTTAATATAGGTCACCTCCTTAGCCTTTGTGCCATCACTTCCTCCCTCTCCAGCTCATATAATCCCAGGTTTTCCATGTCCATCTACTCTGTCTAGTTAACATGTACTCACTATATCCTCCCTCAGGTCCTAGTTTAAAATCTCGCCCAGCCTTCTAAACATTTTCTCTGTTCACCAAGAAGATCCCTTTCCTTCCTAAACTAACTTCTCAGTCACGTATTTATCTCCCTAAACTTATGCTGTCTTTCAGGTAAAGGATCTGGCACTGGCATTATTTCAAAAAATTACACCTTGGAGGTCTCTTCTAATTTCCAGAAACATTTTTTGGGGTACCTTCCCATCTTCCTCTGACTGTCATTGCTACCTATGTGTACTAAAATGGTTAGGTCATCCTTGGCCCTACCCAACAATTTATGCAATCTGCAACATGCTGAACCCGAGTACCTGGGAGACATACAGTGGAGGAAATTATTATTTGACCCCTCACTGATTTTGTAAGTTTGTCCAATGACAAAGAAATGAAAAGTCTCAGAACAGTATCATTTCAATGGTAGGTTTATTTTAACAGTGGCAGATAGCACATCAAAAGGAAAATTGAAAAAATAACCTTAAATAAAAGATAGCAACTGATTTGCATTTCATTGAGTGAAATAAGTTTTTGAACCCTCTAACAATAAAAGACTTAATACTTAGTGGAAAAACCCTTGTTTGCAAGCACAGAGGTCAAACGTTTCTTGTAATTGATGACCAAGTTTGCACACATTTTAGGAGGAATGTTGGTCCACTCCTCTTTGCAGATCATCTCTAAATCCCTAAGGTTTCGAGGCTGTCTCTGTGCAACTCTGAGCTTGAGCTCCCTCCATAGGTTTTCTATTGGATTGAGGTCCGGAGACTGACTAGGCCACTCCATGACCTTAATGTGCTTCTTCTTGAGCCACTCCTTTGTTGCCTTTGCTGTATGTTTTGGGTCATTGTCGTACTGGAACACCCATCCACGACCCATTTTTAGTTTCCTGGCAGAGGGAAGGAGGTTGTCGTTCAGGATTTCACGATACATGGCTCCGTCCATTTTCCCGTTAATGCGATTAAGTTGTCCTGTGCCCTTAGCAGAAAAAACACCCCCAAAGCAAAATGTTTCTATCCCCCATGCTTGACGGTGGGGACGGTGTTATGGGGGTCATAGGCAGCATTTTTCTTCCTCCAAACACAGCGAGTTGAGTTAATGCCAAAGAGCTCTATTTTGGTCTCATCAGACCACAGCACCTTCTCCCAGTCACTCACAGAATCATTCAGGTGTTCATTGGCAAACTTCAGACGGGCCCGCACATGTGCCTTCTTGAGCAGTGGGACCTTGCGAGCCCTGCAGGATTTTAATCCATTGCGGTGTAATGTGTTTCCAATGGTTTTCTTGGTGACTGTGGTCCCTGCTAATTTGAGGTCATTCACTAACTCCTCCCGTGTAGTTCTAGGATGCTTTTTCACCTTTCTCAGAACCATTGACACCCCACGAGGTGAGATCTTGCGTGGAGCCTCAGAGCGAGGTCGATTGATGGTCATTTTGTGCTCCTTCCATTTTCGAACAATCGCACCAACAGTTGTCACCTTCTCTCCCAGCTTCTTGCTAATGGTTTTGTAGCCCATTCCAGCCTTGTGCAGGTCTACAATTTTGTCTCTGACATCCTTGGACAGCTCTTTGGTCTTTCCCATGTTGGAGAGTTTGGAGTCTGCTTGATTGATTGATTCTGTGGACAGGTGTCTTATACAGGTGACTAGTTAAGACAGGTGTCCTTAATGAGGGTGACTAATTGAGTAGAAGGCCCAGTGCACACCAAAACCGCTAGCAGATCCGCAATACGCTAGCGGTTTTGGGAGCTGATTTCAGAGCGATTCTAGGTATGCTTAGAGAGGTTTTCTAAACATACCTTTGTGTAGCAGATTACACATTGTTACAGTAAAAGCTGTTACTGAACAGCTACTGTAACAAAAATGCCTGGCAAACCGCTCTGAAGTAGCGTTTTTCAGAGCGGTTTGCGTTTTTCCTATACTTTACATTGAGGACGAAACGCTTCCGAAATCCGCAAACGCGCAGCAGGAGGCGCGCTTGCGGCTTGGCAAAAAACGCAAACCGCCGGTGTGCACCATCCCATTGCAATACATTAGACAAGCGTTTTTATAGGCAGATGCAGCCGGCGGATCGCTCCAAAAACCGCTCGGTGTGCACTGGGCCGTAGTGTCTAACCACTCTGTGGGAGCCAGAACTCTTAATGGTTGGTAGGGGTTCAAAAACTTATTTCACTCAATGAAATGCAAATCAGTTGCTATCTTTTATTTAAGGTTATTTTTTCGATTTTCCTTTTGATGTGCTATCTGCCACTGTTAAAATAAACCTACCATTGAAATGATACTGTTCTGAGACTTCATTTCTTTGTCATTGGACAAACTTACAAAATCAGTGGGGGGGTCAAATAATTATTTCCTCCACTGTATATGCCATGTGTACACCTACCTTTACCATCGATGGAGGAGAGATTTGTCAAGTTCACTCTTACAATGCTAAGTTTGGCCATGTATTCCACTCCTAAATTAAAGTCCCTTAACAGACAATTCCAAAACTTAATGTCCGAACATATGTGTAGTTAGTAGATTATTAATTTTGTTTTACTTTTTAGAACCAAATCCAGTGCAAAGTGTATAAAATACACTTTTACTCACACGTTCCACAATTGGTAAATAACTGTAGACAATTCGTTGAGGCAGTACAAATGCAAATGGGAACGAGCCACTCTAAATACATACAATATGCTCTATGCTTTCCTCTTCTGTCCTCTGCAAGAGTTCAGGCGTTCTTTAAGGCTACTTACACACTAAGACGTTGCGTTAGGTGCCCTGTTAAGGTCGCATAATGTGCACCTAACGCAACGTATGGTGGTGGTGGCAGAGGACGTTAGAGTGAGCCGCGTTAGGCGGCTCTATCCGCATAATCAACCAGAGTGACGCTGATTGGCCGGCGGGACCTCGTGATGCGGAGTGAGACACTCCGCATCACGTGGTCCCGCCGGCCAATCAGCAGCCGCCAGTGCAGTGCATATTAAGTAGCCATGTGCGCGGCTACTGTAGCGGCATCTCCCCGCCTCCTCTCGCCCCCCACTGAGCATGTGCAAACAGTCTAACGCGGCTTAAGCCGCTCAGAACGCACAGTATGCTGCACTTTGCCCGAACGTGCAGCGTTACTGTGTAACGCAACGTGGGCAGTGTGAACAGCCTCATTGACTGTAGTGCTGTGCTGTGGGCTGCGTTACAGGCTGCACTAACGTGCGCCTGTAACGTCCTGGTGTGTAAGTAGCCTAAAGGCACTTTCATTTGGCAGTGGAACAAATATCATTGGAACATAGGAAGGGTGACAATGACAAATCCGCTCTCTTCCCTCAATGGCGAAGGTTCTTTTGAGATAACTTGTGTGATAAATCAAGTTTCTTACTGTGCGTTTGTATTTTATTGTAATAATGCATTCTTTACATATGCAATTTTAAATATGGGATAATTATATACTGCTGTTTTAGAAAAATAATAGTCTTGCTTGCTGCTGTCTCATGCGCATTTTATTTCTTTTTTTACACATTAGGTGCACCACCTACAATATAATTATATTTTTCAGTAAGTCTAGAATATGTAGATTGGTTTCTAAGCACTAAAACACTGTCAAATATTATAAAGACAGATTTGGTGTATTTGGGGTCTTCGTACTCAAGACAAATGAAAGAAAAAAAAGAAAAAGCTCCAAAGCCTGTAAAACTGGTTTTGAGAGAAAAATTGGAGTGGAGAGTTGGAGAGTTGGTTAATTAAATGCTAATAATCCAGAGTTTTTCGGTCTTAAATTGAGAGTTGAAGGACTACTTCTGCAAATTCTGTGTTCAAATTTATGCAGCTTAAAAATGGACCAATTGAATTATAACTTAGCAGTATTTGATTTGTCCATTTTAAAGCTGTATACAGAATTTGCATAAGATGCGCTGTGAACATGAATTTGCAAGGAATTGCCCGCGAGATGCAAAGTCAATGGCATCGCACTGTACTGCAATTCTTCATACGTGATTTTTCTGCTGGGGAAAAAGAAAAAAAAAAACAAAACAGCCAACATGTATACGTTTCCTCAAAATGGAAATGCAATTTGCATTTAATTTAAGTCAATTTAAATGCAAAAAAAATGCATTTGTCACACGAAAATCGCATCCGATTTTGAAGTTAGATACATTCTCATGTAAATTAACTATTGACATGCACAGGAAAACAACAATTTCAGAAAAAAAAATGGAATAAAAAACACAAAATCGAACAAAAATGAACTAATCACATTAAAGAGAATCTGTACTCTAAATTTTCTTCTAAAAATTCTTACAATAAAAATCATACCATTCTATTCATTATATTCTCCTTGGCCCCTCTGTGCTGTTTCTGCCACTCCCTGCTGTGATCCTGGCTTGTAATTCCCAGTTTTAGGTAGTGCTTACAAACAAAAGACATAGCTGCTAACCAGAGTGTGCTAGGCTGAGTGGAGCTCAGTCTGTGACTCACACAGAGCCTGCAGGGGGCGGAGAGGGTGTGTATAGCTTCTATCCTATCACAAGCAGAGCAGCACATCCCTGCCTGAGCCCGACAAAGCCGTCAAAGGAATGATTAGATTCTATAACAGATAATACAGCCACTGTGCAACTAGGAAAGGCTGCAGTAAGACAGACCACATTAGAACAGGTATAGTAACTTCTAGGATAGAAGAAATAAGGCTGAACATTTTGTTACAGTCTCTTTAAGGGAAAAAAAATGCAGGATTGCAAATGTGGGAAAAAAGCAGCCAAAAATTGCAGGGGCAAATGTGAAGGCAGCCTAAAGGTTTTAGGCCTTGATGCTGATTTTTTCCAATTAACAAGCCCCTTCTGAAATGTTCATATATCAGACATAAAATTTAATGGTTAGGGAAAATGCTTCACCCTGGTGGTCCACGAAGTGACAGCTTCTTTTCTTCCTGCAGTTCAGAAAGCCCATTGTGTTGCCTAAATGACCATAAGTGGAGGCTGTTATCATCCAGCAGAGTGACAATTTGGCACTAGAAAAAAAAAGAAATAAGTCATACCAATCAAGTTCCCCAAGTCTCAAAAGGAAACAAAACTAAGGCAACATACAGCATATGCAAACGTTTTTAATGCATATTGCATAGAACAGATCATTATGTGCAATGCATTAAGTTTCTGTACTGTCCATACACCATTTTTCCAATATTTATCCCTTCGTTATCTTGCTTGCTGGGTTTGTAAAGCCAACTTCACGTGTGAATGTCAAATGCAGCTTGGTTGGCCTGAATACAAGTCTGAAATATCCCAATTCCTTTTTCCATCCCTTAACCCACATGAGCTTAACAGGGAGAAGGTGGGAGGGGAAACCAGGCAGTATTTTACTCTAAACACCACTACATGCTCCATCAGTTCCTATCTACTTCACTGCGCTGTGTAATGGAACACAAACCAATCATTAAAATATAGGTAGAATTGCAGATCTGTAGTGCTACAGTGGAAGGGGCACAGGCTGGGCCAGGTGATATGCTTGGTGCTGAGGAAAGCATTCCCACGCTAGTGGCAAAAAATTGCTGGCTGCTGCCTGTTATAATTTAAGTAGGCCTCAGTTATTTGGCCTGAGTTTTAGGTAAAAGGCTTGTCCGCAGAGTATGCCTTTAAAATAAATAGAGTTTCTTGTGATTCGGGCAGAAGCATCTCGGGATCTGTGTGTAGCAGATGATACACACAGATACCGAGAACATGTTCCTGAAAGAAGGCCACAGGCCTACACTGACCTCAACATGTACACCACAAGAACACTCAACATAGGCCATGTTTACCAAAATACCACATTCAAGTAAGGGAAAAGTGACATTAAATATTAATCGAGTAGGTGGGTATGATGACACCACGAGGGGGCTCAGCCAAGTCTGGTCTGTGGGAGGGCGAAGATGAGGTCACATTTAACTCTTTCCTAGTCTGTATTAAAGAAGCGGACGAGCTGAAAGAGGGCTCTCTGATTCCTGCTCTGCTTCCTACTTCATGCTACCTAGATGCTGACTAGGACCTCTAAGTATCTTTATTCTATATGTAATCTGATATAATGTATGCTGTACATAGGTAGTCTAGATGTAACTTAGAATAGATCTAAGAAGACCTGATTACAGTCACTAGGAAGGTAATCAAGAGCTGAAACGCCAAGAACTTAAACATGAAGATTGGCTTGGCTAGGATATGATGAACTGTATCTATCTGTATTTCTGTTTCCTGAATAAATAACGTGAATATTGAAGAAGCCTGAGAAAGTCCATTTCCTGCTTGCTGTGATGAGTCGTGTGTGCAACTCTTGCTGATGAGTTTGCTGGTGCCGGAAAAAAGGTGATTTTGAACAGTTTATAACACTGCCATTTAGAAATCTTCAACATATAATCAATGCAAAAGTACTGGCAAGCAATGTACAAAACACTCTAAATTTGCATTAAATAGCAATGCAATAGTGTGCATTAAAAAGGGGAGGCTGAACTAGAACTTTACAATCTGCGTGATTTATGACAGACAGCACCCCACATTCTTCATATGATATAGAGTAGTAGGAAATCATTTTTCACTGTAATGCTGCCTTCACCTGACCCCGAGCCAGATCGATTCCTCCCCTTCCTACACAACTCGTTGTTGCAATTTAACAACAAGAGGACAGGAATGCACGCTCAGTCCTCTCTTCCACTCTGCGCTTCTCCCAAAGAGGCGGAAAAAAAAAAAAAAAAAGGAAGACACTGTTTGCAAAACTTGTCCTTATTTTGTTTCATTAACATCTTAATACATATTGCTCGGTCAAGTCTTTGGAGGTAAAACAACAATGACTTATAAGTAGTTATGCCTCCCAAAGGCAGTATATATACGCCCCGCAGGACTTCATCTAAAGTCACAGGGGCATAAATACACGTGCCTCACTGCGTTTGCCCACCGCATGCGTTCTCGTTGCCACCCATTAGTACACTGTTCAGTCAGAGTTCCTGTGATCAATTATATGAAAAAGGAAAACATACAAGCTGTACTTCTTGTGTACTGTATACAATAAATAGGAACAAAGTGGGTGGGGAGACCGAACGGAGGTGGTGGCCAAATAATAAAAATACACCTACATATATAAAAATT
Source organism: Hyperolius riggenbachi (assembly GCF_040937935.1). Classification (NCBI taxonomy): domain Eukaryota; kingdom Metazoa; phylum Chordata; class Amphibia; order Anura; family Hyperoliidae; genus Hyperolius; species Hyperolius riggenbachi. Next base: position 112,835,772 of record NC_090657.1, on the reverse strand, counting down.
AAATACATAAAAATGCCCCATTAATTAACCCCCTTACCTCCCCGCCCATAGTTACCAAAATAAAACACTTGTGTAATAAAAAAAAAAAAATAAGGTGTCAAGGAAAAAAAAAAAAAGTGCTAACTGGGACAAATGGGGAAATAAAATGTGTGGGTTTTATCTACAGTAGCACGTTTTATTATAAAACTATAATGGCTCCTTAACTCCCCTTAAAATGCATTTATAATAAAATAATTCTTAGCAAAATGTTCCATCCAAAGAAAGCCTAATTGGTGACAAAAAACATACAAAAAAACAAAACAAAAAAAAAAACACAAGATAAAGATCATTTAGTTGTGATAAGTAGTGATAACGTTATTGGTGAATGAAAGGGAGAAGCGATGAAATGTGAAAATTGCTCTGGTCCATAAGGGGAAAAACCCCTTCATGTTAAAGTTTAATTTTGAGCACTTTGCACCTGGTTTTGTGAATATCCCTACCACTTTTTATTTTTCATACTACTACACACTAATATACTACAATATATTGGGCTTTTGGTGTCCCCTGTGCTTTCTGGATAGTCTAGCGCCTCAACTTGTCTAATAATAAATGCTAATTTTTACAGAAACACACTAAAATAACAGGCTAAGATTAGCAGTACATTAACCAAAAAGCCTTCAAATTTAAAATGACTTTATAAAACCATATGAAAGCTCCTGGCAATCACCTGGTTAGGAACAAAGCTGATCTTGATGACTGCATTATTCTCATCATGCAAGCCCATAAATTCTACTCCAGGATTTCCATAACTGAAAACTCAGGGTTAAGAAAATCTTTTAAAGAGGAGCTTGAAAACATTAAAATTGAACAAACTTTCTATTAAGCATTAGCAGAACATAATACATATTCAGAGTTAACGCCACAAAAGCATACAAAATTCACACAGAGAAAATGAATCACTATTAAGGTGGCCAATAACGATACAATCAATTCTCGGATAATCATGATATCAGTCAAATTGATACTTTTTTTTGGATCAATTAAATTCAAATTGGATAACAGCTTTACTTCTGTTAGTGGGCTTGAATAATCGATGTTCCGGTCAAACACCCAGCATTGATCATCCAAAGAATCATATTGTTAATGGCCACCTTTAGAAACAAGTGCCAGCCATTAATATGTGGATGCTCATCAAACAGATATTAAAATGTTTCAACTTTGAGTAAACATATGCTATTTTCCATTACTTTTCCATTTAACTTCTTTTAAAAAAGGACAACGGAAGTGAGCAGAATATGTAGGCTGTCATATTTATCTACTTTTAAACAATACCAGTTACCTGACAGCCCTCTTGATCCATTTGGCTGCAGTAGTGACTGAACACCACCAGAAACAAGCATGCAGCTAATCTTCTCAGATCTGACAATGTTAAACACTCGATTTGCTGCATGCTTGTTCAGGGTCTATTGACAAAAGTATTAAAGGCAGAGGATCAGCAGGATAGCCAGGCAACTGGTATTGCTTAAAAGCAGGGCTGTGGAGTCAGAGTCGGAGCAATATTTGGGTACCTGGAGTCAGGAAAAAATGCACCGACTGACTCCAAAACCTAATGAATTTAAACTGTAATTAAAATAGAAAATATAATAAAATGTTCTATTTCTCAAATAGTCATAATTTATATATACAGTAATAGCTGTAATAAACCAATCAAAAATAGTTACTTGTGCTGCTTCAATAAAGCAGTCCCTGTATTTTTAAAGTCAGATATACATATCTGATTGTGACTGTATATATGATGTGTACACAGGAATTATATATATATATATATATATATATATATATATATATATATGTTACGGCCAAAACCAAAACCGTTTCTAGAACTGGCCGATTTGACGTCGGCCAAAGTCCAAAATGCTGGGAATTTCTGACGTTGGCCGGCCAGTTCTAGAACTGGCCAAAGTCAGTCGGCCAAAGTCCAAAACGCAAAAATCCCAGAACATCCCGGGTCCTGTCCAGAAACATGAATGGCACTCGGAAACTTCTTTCTATTTGTTAGTTACAGCTGATACAAATCCTGCAATAAATCTGCAGTGTGTTTACATCCTGCTTTCTTGGGAGCAGGCATATTGTTAACATCCTGTGCTTTTAAATTAGCTGCTCTGCTGTGGCAGTCAGGTGGGTGCTATGCGTGGCTGGAGGGGGGGGGGAGGCTTTGCTGAGGGGAGGGGGGCCTTTGCTGGGCGCTTTGCATGGCTGGGGGGAAGGATTTGCTGGGCGCTTTGCATGGCTGTGGGGGGGGAGGGAATTTGCTGGGTTTTTGCATGGCTGGGGTTTGATATGCTGGGCCCTTTGCATGGCCAGGGGGGGCTTTGCTGGGCACTGTGCATTGCTGGGGTAGTTTTGCATGGCTGTGGGGGGTGGGGGCTTTTCTGGCTGCTTTGCATGGCTGGGGGGAGGGATTTGCTGGGCGCTTTGTATGGCTGAGGGGGGTATTTGCTGGGTTTTGCATGACTGGGGGGGGGGGGGGGGATTGTGCTGGCCGTTTTGCATGGCTGGGGGGGGGGGGGGGGGTCTGCTGGCCGTTTTGCATGGCTGGGGGTAAATGCTGGGCGCTTTGCTGGGAACTGTGCCTTGCTGGGGTAGTTTTGCATGGCTGTGGGGGCTTTTCAGGCTGCTTTGCATGACTGGAGGGGGGCAGCCTGCGCTATTTCCAGACCCCAGATCAGAGCGGCGGAGAGGAGCTGAGCAGCGCGCACACTACCCGCCCTGACCCATACACTTCACATGCGGAAGTGAGCAATGACGTCACCTCTGCATGGAAGTGTATGCGTCTTGCGGGTCGCGTGTGCGGCGCTGCTCTGCCTCTCTTTACCTCTCCGGTCCGGGTCGTCCTGATGTGAGGTCTGGCTAGCGGCATCAGGGGAGGGAGAGGTGAGCGGCAGTTCGGGACTTGGCCGGCCACACTTAGCCAGAACGCGTTCTGGCCGGCCAAAGTCCGGAGGAAACGTTTATTTCTGATATTGGCCGCATCAGCCGGCCACTTCTAGATTTGACCGGCCAGAACCCGAAGTGGCCAGACTTCGGGTTCTGGCCGTAACATATACACTAAATAACATCTATGCTGTAAGACTAAAGCCTGATGTGTAGCTGTGTCACTAATAGGGATGGTCAAGGATATGCAAATAATTCTGCGCTGATGCTGGTTTATGCAAATTCATGCACCCCTTTTGCTCATGAAATCAAATAATTTGAGATGTTAACATTTGGTTTGAGGACTATGAATTAAAGTGTACCTGAGACGGATGAAAAGAAAAGTTTTATACATACCTGGGGCTTCCTCCAGCCCCCCTTCATGCTAATTAGTCCCTCAATGTCCTCCTCCGCCACCTGGATCTTATGCTACGAGTCCTGGTAATTCAGCCAGTCAGCGCAGTCTGCCCGTGTGCTGCTCCCACAGCCAGGAGCATTCTGCACCCGCGCAATAGTGCTGCACAGGTGGCGCAATAGTGCTGCACAGGTGTAGTACACTGCTGGCAGCGGAGTGGGTGCATGCGCACTACGCCCGACTGGCTCAAGTACCTGGACCCATAGCAGAAGATCCAGGTGGTGGAGGAGGACAGAGAGGGACTGATTAGCCTGAATGGGGGACAGAGGAAGCCCCATGTATGTATAAAACTTTAATTTGATCTGTCTCAGGTTTACTTTTTACACAGTAGTACTATACTCTGCATATGCACTCCCCACAGAGCTGCAGGGAATCCACTGAGAATGTTGTGCACATTGAACACAGAGGTGTTGTCTGTCACCCATAAACCTGATTCAGATTGTACCTGAAGAATGTGTAATAGGGGAAGGAGTCACCTCATTCTCATGCAGAGTACCTGCACATCACTCTTACATGTACCCACAGTTACATTGCCTAGGACCTGATGTTCTTTGTTCATGTCGGTACCTTCTACAAGTACTCTTACCAAAGACTAGTTTGCTAAAAGTATTAGAGGCAGAAGATCCGACAGATATACAGGTAACTGGTATTGTTTGAAAGGAAATAAATATGGCAGCCTTCATATCCCTCTCTTTTCAGTTGACTTAAAATTCCTAAGCGTTGGCAGTTAAGATATGCATTTCATGTTACATACTTTCAATCAACAAGATTGTAATATGCAAATTAGAGGAGTTGAAGTCTGTGAAATCCTAACCTGAGGCTGTACTGACTCCACAGCCCCGCTTAAAAAGAGAACCCGAGGTGGGTTCTAACAATCCTATTAGCACACAGAGGCTGGGTCTGCATATAATGCCCAGCCTCTGTTACTATACTGTCTCCCCCCAGGAACCCGCTGCGCTCTGCTGCCCCCCATAAATCTAACGCCATAGCTAGCCGGCTGTTTACATCTGCATTGTCACTCTCGCCGCTCCCCAGCATCCTCTATGTTGCCGCTCCCCGTCTGCATCCTTTCCCTCCCCGCTGATTGGAGGGAAGGGACACAGGCAGGGAGCGGAGATATAGAGGAGGCCGGGAAGCAGCGAGAGTGACAGTGCAGATGTAAACAGCCTGCTATCAACACGATGCGTGTCGCTAGCATGGCGTTTGATTTATGGAGGACAGCAGAACGCAAGGGGGGGGGGGGGGGGAGGGTAACAGTACAGCAACAGAGGCTGGGCATTATACGCAGACCCAGCAACTGTGTGCTAATAGAATTCTTAAAACCCAGTGGTAGAATGGATACTGGGTAAGTGTATAGTAAATTATCAGTAATGCAAAGATAAAGCACTTGTTTATTTTTCAGCATGGCAGATTAAATAACCTTGTGGGGCAGTACACATTCTAGATTCTTGGATGTTCATCTTAACAGTTTTTTTAGTGTGTGTATGAGGCTTAAAGTGTACCCGAGGCAAAAATACTTACCCAAGAAGAGGTAAGCCGTGGGTGCAGCAGAGCCACTCATGCCAGAAGAGGAATGCAGCACTGATGTTAAAGCGGGATGGTCTACCACAAAAAAAAAAATTCTATTTAAACACTGCAGTGTGTTTAAAATGCTGCCAGAAATCTCTCTGCAAGTACAAGCTCCCCAATCTATTCAGGAACCTCTCTGCTGTTACATTTTCTCAGTACCCCATGCTCTTTTCTGTGCCATTGCCAATGACTCTCCTACTTTCCTGCTTCTCACTGATTGGCTGAGCAGATTGCTGCCTAGCTGAAACATCATCCTCTGCTCACAAGCAAGGCTGAGGTGACTCAGCAATTGGAAGGCAAAAAAAAAAAAAAAAAAAAAAAGTTAAGGGAAGAAATGACATCAGGATTTAGCCTCAAACTTTGTGCAAAAGACATGGTTCCCACCAGGAATAGAATGCTCTTCATTTACTATATAAAATTCACTGAAATCAAAACGTGGACAGTAAGTAGATCAACTATCTACTTATGTGGTTTTTTTTCCCTGGCATAGTAAGGAGGGTCCTAGACAGCAGCAGAGGACAGCATGGAGAGCCTCTGGAGAATGGAGAGACTTCCCTCTTCAGTTTTCACCTCAGGTTCTCTTCACAGCTACAATGACAGACAGGTTAGCACAAACGCTGGACTTCAAGGCCCACACTTGCAAAAGCCTCTCCATTGGTGCTGCAACCATGGTCCCACCCCCACCCCCACCCCCCTGCCACACACACACAGACAGACAGACTAAGGGCCATCCGTCTATACAGCACTGAGAACGCAGTGTGACGCAGAAGATGGAGTTTAATCCTGACAGGTGACACAAGCTGCATACAAATTTGTCCATTTGTACACAGCTTAAAGGTGGCCCCTAACGATTCAATATGCTGAACAATCGTTTATATACGATTCTTAGTATGAATGATCAGAAATTATAGTTTGGGACCACTAATGGACAAAAAACTCCAGACCAATCCGATCAGATAAATGAAAACAATCCTATTTTCAGATCGGTATCACTAATCTGATTGGATTAGTTAGGAGATTTTTGCATTAGTGGTCTCAAACAATCATTTCCAATCATTCATATTAAGATTAACAAAGTTATAAACAATTGTTTGGGAAAACCAAAATTAATGCTGTTTTTAATAACCCTCCAGGACAGGTGCTACATATGAGATCTGGCCCCGCCCCCAACAGGAACCACAAAGAACTAGCTCTCTATAAGTTCCACCTCTAATCTCTACCTGCCAGTATGTTCCAATTAACTGTTCCGATAGAATACTTCAAAACTTCACATATTACAAAAAAACATGTTTACAGCTTACCACTTTTACATAATCACATGTTCACATGGCCATATAAGCACTAGGGTGGGTCACCTGTCCTGGAGGGTTATTAAAAACAGCATTACCAGGTAAGCTAATTTTGTTTTTTTCAAATAACCCTCCAGGACAGGTGCTACATATGAGATGATATGCAATAAGCGACATTAACCTTAGGGAGGGATCACAGCCTGAACAACTTTCCTTCCGAATGTCTGTTCTTCCGCTGATAGTAGATCTAACCTGTAGTGTCTAATGAAGGTGTTCACCGTCTTCCAGGTTGCCGCCCTGCAGATGTCAGTTGCCGTAGCTCCAGCTCTGTAGGCCCAGGAAGTTGCAACTGACCTTGCTGAATGTGCTGTTACCTCTTTTGGACATTGAACTCCTTTCAGTCTATATGCTTCATTAATGCAAGCTTTAATCCATCTCTAATCCATCTCGCTATAGATGCTTTTGACATACTTTCGCCCTTTCTTGCACCAGAAAAATTTATAAACAAAGCCGCCGTCTTTCTAAATTCCTTTAATCTGTCCAGGTAAAAAAGTAAACACCTCCTGACGTCCAGTTTATGCCACCTAATCTCTCTGGTCTCTGTGGCATTTTTACAAAAGGATGTCAATACAATTTCTTGCATCCTGTTAGATAGGGTAGCAACCTTTGGCAAGAATTCGCTTGTCGTCTTCAGGACTACTCTATCTTGAAAAATTAAACAAAAAGGTTCTATAGAACTTAGAGCCTCCAGCTCACTTATCCGAGTTGATTGCCACCAAAAAAATTGTCTTCATTGTCAGTAGACGTAACGAGATTTCGTTTAATGGTTCAAACTCGTCACTCATCAGGACATTTAGAACTAAAGTTAAGTCCCATCTTCGATATGACCGTTTTGTCACTGGCCTGGAACGTTCCACTGATTTTAAAAATCTGATCACCAGAGGTTCAAGTGCTAACCGTCTATTAAGAAAAACGGAAAGAGCTGCTATCTGAACCTTCAATGTACTTAGTGCTAGCTTCTTGTCAATCCCCTCTTGCAAAAATTCTAATACAATAGCCAGCCTGTTGGATCTAAGACCTGCTCTTTTCTTCCATTCGCAAAAGGTCTTCCAATATTTTAAGTAAATTGATTGAGTCACTTTCTTTCTGCTATTTAATATAGTCTCTGTTACTCTGTCAGATAGCCCCCTTTTTTTCAAGATCTGCCCCTCAAAAACCATGCTGTCAATTGAAGATTGGGAATCTGAATCCACTCGCCTTCTTTTTTGAGGAGATAGAGTTTGTCTGAAAGGTCTGTCCACCAACATTGATTTTATCATTGGAAACCAAACTCGTTTTGGCCAATTGGGTGTGATCAATATTAGATGCATTGATGTCCCCTTTAGTTTCTGTAATACTAACGTCAATAGAGGAATTGGAGGAAAGGCATAGGCAATTTGAAAATCCCATACCTGGGCTAACGCATCTACCCCTAAAGATCCTCTTGGGTCTAGTGAGAAAAACTGACTGCAGTGCTTATTTTCCCAGTTGGCGAACAGATCTATCTGTGGATGTCCCCATCTTTGCGTCAAATCTTTGAATATGCTCGGGTTCAGCCTTAGCTAGGTGCTCAATTAATTCCTTCTGCTCAATAGATCCACCATGGTGTTTAACGACCCCTTGAGGTGTACTGCTGCGATTGACTGAAGATTGCTTTCTGCCCAGTCTAGTATCTCCAGCACTAGCTTCAAAAGTTGAGCCGATCTTGTTCCACCTTGTTTGTTTATATACATCACCACCGTAATGTTGTCTGATCGGACCTGAATGTGATGGCCCCTTATTCTGTCTGCGGTCTGAACCAAAGCTTCCTTCACCGCTAACAATTCCCGAAAATTTGATGACTGCGTCATTACTTCTCTTGACCATGTCCCCTGTAAACACCTGCCTTCTATGTGAGCTCCCCATCCCGTGAGGCTGGCGTCTGTTGTCAGTATCTTGGTCACTGGACATCTCCATAAACGACCCTGCGTTATATTGTCCTTTTGCATCCACCAGTCCAATGACTGTTTCACTGTTGTTGGCAAGGATAAAGTCTGGTCTAGAGCTGCCTGACCCCCTTTCCAATTCTGAAGAAGCCATTGTTGTAGCTGTCTTATATGTCTTAGTGCCCAATATACTGCCGGAGCTGTAGAGGTTAAAAACCCTATTAACCTCATCACTTGTCTGATAGTCATAACTCTCCCTATCTGACATTCCTGCACCATTGTCTGGACTTTTACTATCTTGTCCAGAGGAAGAACCAATCTCTGGGACACTGAGTCTATTTTGAACCCCAGAAACTGGATCTCCTGTACCGGAACCAGGTATGATTTCTGTAAATTTACTAACCATCCTGTCTGTTCCAGCAGTCTTATCACTGTATTCTTGTGTTCCTCCAATTTTTGTATACTGTCGGCCACTACTAATAAATCGTCTAAATACGGCACTATTAGGATACCTTCCAGATGAAGAGCACCCACAATCTCCGCCATAACCTTCGTAAAAATTCGGGGTGCCGAAGAGATCCCGAATGGGAGACAGCGGAAGTGAAATTGCTCTAGGCCTGAACTTGTCCTTATGCTGAACCGAAGGAAAGCTTGAGATTCTTCCCTTATTGGGATATGCCAGTAGGCATCTGTTAGATCGATATTGATCATGAAACACTCTGGAGAAAGAAGGTTCCGCATTGTAAATACTGTCTCCATTCGGAATCTCTCGTACTTTATAAAGGGATTTAAAGGCTTGAGGTTTAGTATCAATCGATATATGCCCGTGGGTTTCTTTACCAAAAAGATTCTTGAATAGAATCCTTGTCTTGGGCTAAAGGAACCTTGCCTACTACATCCCCTCTAGGATATCTTTTTTAGGTGCATCTTCATCAACTAATTTCTTTAACCTCTCCAACTAGACCGACATAGTGCGAGATACACAAGTCGTGGCAGCGGCTGGTTTAAAGTTGGTTGCAGAGGCTGACCAAGCCTTTTTAAGGGCAAACTCAACTTTTTTATCACCTGGATCCTTAAGTCGACCTAAATCCTCGAACGCTAGTTCGTTGTCTCTATCAACTTGACTGAAGGCCGCATCCAGCTTGGGACATGAGTCCCATAGTCTGGCGTCGTCCTCCGTAAATGGGAATCTCGTTTTAAACCCTTTTGAAACAAATAGTCTCTTATCCGGGTCCTTCCATTGTAAGGTAATCAAATTTTTCATCGTGCTATGGAAGGGAAAACAAAGTTGATCTGTGGGTTCCATCCCTGTGTACAACTTATCATGCAAAGATTTTTCTGATGTAGTTTTCTGAGGTATGTCAAGGGTTGAATAGATTGCTTTTAACAACTCCTCTGTTTCTTCTGCAGCAAATTTGAATTTGGAAGATTTACAACTGTCCCCTGCTTCTTCCTGCTCTGACAATTCTTCAGAGGACCTGGAGTCTGGTTCCCCCTTGTCAGGCTGACTCTCCAGCTCCTCGTCTGAAGAATAAATCACCCTAGGTGATTTATTTAGAGCCTTTTTAGGTTTAACCGTCTGCACTGGGAGACCCTGTGCCGATGTGGACGGTAAACTTTCTCTGAATGCTTTAAACGTCTCAATCATCTCTTGACGCATAGTAAACATGAAATCCTTGCATGAAGCTGTGTTATCTTCATTAATAATACTAGAAATACACTTCTGACAGGATGCTTTTGGCCAGTGAAGTTCTAAAGGTTTGTTACACAGAATGCAACTCCTGGGCCTTTCTGAGCTATCGGACTCCATAGCATCCTAAAACATACAAAATAAAGCCATCAGCTTATATTCTTGTACATAATTCTAGTTTACATAACACAGTAGATGCACACACCACAGAATACTGTTCATATATATGTTACGGCCAGAACCCGAAGTGTGGCCACTTCTAGTTCTGGCCGGCCACTTCGGGTTCTGGCCGGCCAATGCGCGAAGTGGCCGCAGCGCAGCGGCCAATGTTAGAAATGGAATGTTTCCTTTTAATATGAATGTAGTTTTCCTGGCCGTCTCTGGCCAAATGTAGCAAAAAAAAAACAGTTCGTTCATTGAATGAGATGAAGCCGCCCGGCTTCTGCTCCGCCTCCTCTCCTCCGCCCCTGCCTCTCTCTCTTCTCCCCGACACTGGCAGCGGGGGACATGCGTGTCCCCTCCAGAGTCGTTCGTCGCGGCAGGCAATCCTGTCGTTCGTCCCTGCAGAGCGGGGGCTGGCAGAAGCAATCTCTGCAGCCTCCCCGCTCTGCTTTCCTGGCGCCACGAACGACTCTCGGGGACACGCGTGTCCCCGCCGGCTGCCCGAAGAAGAGAGAGAGAGAGGCAGGGGCGGAGGAGAGGAGGCGGAGCAGAAGCCGGGCGGCTTCATTTCATTCAATGAACGAACTGTTTTTTTTTTGCTACATTTGGCCAGAGACGGCCAGGAAAACTACATTCATATTAAAAGGAAACATTCCATTTCTAACATTGGCCGCTGCGCTGCGTCCACTTCGCGCATTGGCCGGCCAGAACCCGAAGTGGCCGGCCAGAACTAGAAGTGGCCACACTTCGGGTTCTGGCCGTAACATATATAACAAAGTATTATTAGCTATGAAAACTAGCATTAACCATCTCCGCTTACAGACGTTAGTAACTATATAATAGATACCCTAAGCAGAGATCTTATAGTTATCTCATGTGTAAAAAAAAACAGAATACTACACAATTTAACAATAACTGACACCACTTGATATGCTTAATATCAGGAACATAATGCAACATAACTTTCCTCAATAGCCGATATATTTAGCTATAAGTTAGTTAGTCTTAATGCCCAATGCAGTTCCATGCAAACAATGACC
>NC_090657.1:112197191-112199691 GCF_040937935.1 Hyperolius riggenbachi | reverse complement strand
CGCCGAATTGTTCGGCTCATCAGGACACAGACCGTCAGGTAGGTATGTCAGAGACTATCTCCACGCGGCTTAAATGGCGTCTACGCCGAGGCTCAGCCCGCATCACTTCGGCTTCTGCGCCTCAGCGTTGTCCGTCCTCCCGGAATTGGCGTCAGCGCGCATGCCCAATGCGCCCTGCGCTGTTCCGGGTGGTAGCCTGGCAACAGGGGGGAGAGGACAAAAGAGTCGGTCAAAACTGTCCGGCTCTGCCCGCCCCCTAGCCAGGCTAAGCGCCGGACATGAAAGCAACGTGGGGCAAGCAGGGAAAGGGATGGGAGACTAAGACAAAGGAAAAATAGGAGACATAAACTAGGCATGCCACCAAGCCGCATCCATGTCCAACGCAACGGACTCTTAAAGGAGACAGTCCTGAAAAGATCACAAAGTTCTAAAACAACCAATTATATTGTACAACACAGATTCACATAGTATCAAAATTATAGTTAATTCTTAATCATAACCAAAGTATTTGAGAAAAACTTTTTTCATTTGAAAAGAAAAAATCCCTTAGTTTTAAGCAATAATTGAATGATAAAAATAAAGAATGGGCGGCACACACAGTGTGTGAGTGCCATCTATTATCTGGGAAGCTGCCAGCGGTCCCCCTGCCTCCACAGCATGCGGGGAGCGAATCCCACCCAACCACCCCATGTGCCCCAAACACATACCCCCCATGTCACACACTGTTTCAGATAGAATATGATCCTCATAAAAATGGGGCATATTTTAAATTATCATTAAGTCCCGGAGACTGAGTAGCCTTCAGATTATAAATCCAACGGCACTCACGTTGCGTTAAGATTTTGTCAAAATCGCCTCCTCTCAGGGGTGGATGTATCCTATCCACTGCACTGAAGGATATGCGATTGGTTGGATTAAGTTCACACGCTATGACATGCCTCGCGACCGGTGAGCCTAAATTGTGGCTCTCCACATCGTTTACATGCTCATAGATGCGACGACGTAAATTTCTAGTAGTCTTGCCTATATAGAAGGCGTCGCATCTGCACCAGAGTACGTATACGACGCCTTCTGTGGCACAATTGATAAAATGTCTAATTTGGACAGTTCTGTTGACATGTGGGAAAGAATTCGATCGGCCTACTTTAATATAGGGACACTGATTGCAGGAACCACACCTGTAGATTCCCCAGTCAGTGCAAGAATCCCCACGTTGGCTACCCTGGTAATGACTTCTAACCAGTTTATTTGAGATGGTAGGGGCTTTCCGAAATGTCACTTTTGGTTTGTCTGTTACACATTGGCGTATCCTCACATCATCAGTCAGGACATGCCAATGTCTCTTTAGGATTTTATAAAATTGATCGTGTTGTTTATTATATTGGGTAATAAGAGGAACAGTGTCAAGAAAACTATTTCCCTTCTTCGATTTCTTCTGAGCTATAAGGGTATCTCGGTCCGAATTGACCGCTCTCCTATATGCTCTTTTGATACTGGATCTTGAATAGCCTCTAGTTTCAAATCTTGAATTCAATTCTAATGCCTCCGACTTGAAATCCTCCAAGTTGGAGCAATTTCTCCTGGCTCTCAAGTATTGACCTACAGGTATACTGCTAATGAGGTGCGCAGGATGAAAGCTTTCTGCATGCAATATTGTATTAGATGCAGTCGGCTTTCGATAGAGTTTTGTAGTAATAGTGCCATCATCCTCCATCCCTATAAGAAGATCCAGGAAGGGTAACGATGAGGCATCATAAGTGCATGTTAATTTCAAATTCAAATTGTTGGTATTCAATATCTGTACGAACTCCAACAGTAATTCCTCACCTCCTGTCCACAACATAAATATATCGTCAATGTACCTGTGCCACACATCAATGTGGCACAGGTACTCGACAATGTCATCATTGGAAAAAATGTCCGCCTCCCAGCCCCCCAGGTACAGGTTGGCGTATGACGGGGCACACGTGGTCCCCATCGCCGTCCACTGCACCTGGAGGTAGTGGGAGGTACCGAACACAAAGTGGTTATGCGTAAGCAGAAACTCCAAGAGCTGAAGCAAAAAGAAAGAATGATCCCTTTCCGTACAAGGCAGGGTGTCCAGATATTTGGCCACAGTACGAAGGCCCCCAACATGTGGGATGCTTGAATACAGGGCCTCAACGTCCAGCGCAACTAAGAGGGCCCCAGGCGGCGTACACACCCCATCAAGGACCCGCAGCATATGTGAAGTATTCTGTACATAAGAGGACAGAGTTTGTACATGTTTCTGCAAATGAGAGTCCAAGTATTTGCTGATATTTTCAGTCAAAGAACCGCAAGCCGATATAATCGGTCTGCCTGGGGGGTGAACAAGAGACTTGTGCACCTTGGGTAGTGCATAAAATGTAGGTATTACAGGATTTTTTACTTTAAGAAAAGCTGCTGTTTGGGACGAAATTATCCCTTGATATGCTGCATGGTCGATGATGGCGAACAGCGCCGCCTGGTCCCTCAGTAC